>NC_133502.1:11355000-11357500 GCF_049354715.1 Callithrix jacchus | reverse complement strand
TTATTAATAGTGGGGAGATTTTAAAATCCTAGCTGCTTTAAAGTGTGTTTCAGGCAGGTGTGGGAATTTCAGTGACCTTTGGGCTAGAATAGAATGCAAGTTGCAGTTTTTACAATTTGTCATTTCAAGTTGTGATAGAGAGAAAGACTGACTGTTGTCACGGAGGAAGAAGGTGAGGCCTTTCCTGGTTCTGAGTGAGGTGCACGCCTCACGTACTGTGTCTGTGGGGGGATTTGTGCCTCCACTAGGCTGCACTCCTTCCTCATCTGTTGGTTTGGCTTGTTTGGAAGCTGCTTACCTCTCCCTTCTTTTCTCTTAAACCCTAACAGAGGGGTGAATTCAATCAGGTTTAGTAATCTCTGCCTGAGTCCTAACTATTAATTATTCCACATGATTGGTGCCTGCTGTTCCCACAATGCACATATTGTATTTCTCTGTTTAGGGGAAGTTGCATTTGCCAACTTTCTATTGCTTTACCTAGATTCTTGGCAAATTTTTTTGTTTTAAATAACATTAGTAAGAGTTCAGAGGCAGTCACAGATAAGCAATGGCTTGCCCTTTTTACCCAACAGAAGACTCTGGAGAGCTTGGGAGATTGTCAAATGGTCACATAATGAAGGAAGGGAGGATGGGATGATGTGGACTGGTAGGGAAAAATGCGTAGAGCTTGAAATGGGATCACAAGAAATGGGCTCATGAGCTGCAAACTTCAAAACAATTTCTGGCTACGTCTTGCCTAGACCCTCTCCATTCCTCTTTCAGTGAACGCTCTTCTGTCCCTTTCTGATTCATTCTTAACCCCTATATTAAAAATGATGTCATCTCTCAGATTTTCCCACACTTCCTTTCTTCCTGGGCTGGAAGAGCTCCCCATGTAGCTGATCAGGGCCAAGATCCTAAACTTCCATCCGGCAGCCTGGACAGTTTTACTGGCTTTTCCTTCTATTTTTTAGCTCAATGTTTCCCAGACTGCTTTGGAGGCCACTTTTCCAGGGACCTGTAAAGATGTATGAAAAGCTCTTGACAATGCCCTCCTTGGGGGAGGCTCTTAGTATCCACAAGGATAGGAAAGATTCTTTTTAGGTTTCACTCGGAAAATCTTTCTAGATTGGTTCAACCCAGTGTTTTGTTCAGCCTCAGGAGCACAGAGCATTTCAGAGGCAAGACCGTGCAGGATGCTAAGACACTGCCCCCTTTCTTTTTTTTTTAAGATAGGGTTTAATGTGTTGCCTAGGTCTTTTTTATTTTTTTTTTAAGATAGGGTTTAATCTGTCGCCTGGCATGAGCATAGCTCACTGCAGCCCCAACCTCCTGGACGCAAGCAGCCCTCCCACCTCAGCCTCCTGAGGAATTGGGACTACAGGCTCACCCCACCACACCTAGCTAATTTTTAAAACTTTTTGTAGAGACAGGGTCTTACTATGTTGCCCAGGCTGACCTCCAAATCCTGGGCTCCAGCGATTCTCCCTCCTTGGCTCTCGAAAGAGCACCAACTTTGAAACTTGCATGTGAAAGTTTAAGTCTGGGCTCCACCCTCTTTCTCAGGGCCAGTGACTTTACCTTTCTAGACTTGAGTTTTTCTATCTGTACAATGGGGCCAAAACATGTATCCATAACAATGTGGTGTGGATTCAACAAAATGAACTGCATCTAGTACATAGTGAGTGTTAATTTTCTAAAAGCAAGCAAATGAGGAAATGCGGGCCTAGGTGTCCTGATATGCTCATCTCAGGCACAGATGCCTCCTACTCATTTATTTGATCTGCATACCCCGTCACCATTTCCAGGCCTTAGACTTGGAGTGTCCTTCACCCCAGTTATGAAGCCTTTTTTTTTTTTTGAGACCGAGTCCCACTCTGTCACCCAAGCTGGAGTGCAATGACATGATCTTGGTTCACTGCAGCCTCTACCTCCTGGGTTCAAAAATTCTCCTGCCTCAGCCTCCCAAGTAGCTGGGATTACAGGCGTCCATCACCACACCTGGCTAATTTCTGTATTTTTAGTAGAGATGGAGTTTTGCCGTGTTGGCCAGCATGGTGTTGAACTCCTGACCTCAAGTGATCTGTCTGCCTGGGCATCCCAAAGTGCTGGGATTATAGACATGAGTCACCATGCCTGGCCTCAAGTCCCCCCTTTTTTTAACCCTCTCTGTTTAAATAACTACTAAAATTGCTTTAAGCACCTTTCCTCCAATTATTGAAAACAAATTCTTCCTGAATTCTTTTTGTCCAGTCTATGATCTTCCCGGACATTATCTCTAAAGATGAATACAATCTGTGTGTCTCTGTACCTCTGTCCTCTGCATCTCTCCCTTTCTTTCCCTCCCTGCCTCTTTTCCTCTCCTTCTTCCTCCCTCTTCCCCTCTAATCCCCACCATGCCCCTTCTTTTTCTCAGTAAACATTTATTGAGAACTTGCTGAGGGCCAGGGATTGTGCTAGTTTCTGAGAATATAAAATAATTAAGATTTGGCCAGGCACAGTGGCTCACGCCTGTAATCCC